>NC_135749.1:1027500-1050000 GCF_041903045.1 Epinephelus lanceolatus | reverse complement strand
GAAGAAGACACTAACCTGCTGTGTGTTTATAACCACAGAAGAAGACACTAACCTGCTCTGTGTTTATAACCACAGAAGAAGAAGACACTAACCTGCTGTGTGTTTAGAACCACAAAAGAAGACACTAACCTGCTCTGTGTTTAGAACCACAGAAGACACTAACCTGGTCTGTGTTTAGAACCACAGAAGAAGAAGACACTAACCTGCTCTGTTTATAACCACAGAAGAAGACACTAACCTGCTCTGTGTTTATAACCACAGAAGAAGAAACTAACCTGCTCTGTGTTTATAACCACAGAAGAAGACACTAACCTGCTCTGTTTATAACCACAGAAGAAGAAGACACTAACCTGCTCTGTTTATAACCACAGAAGAAGACACTAACCTGCTCTGTGTTTATAACCACAGAAGAACACACTAACCTGCTCTGTGTTTATAACCACAGAAGAAGACACTAACCTGCTCTGTGTTTATAACCACAGAAGAAGACACTAACCTGCTCTGTTTATAACCACAGAAGAAGAAGACACTAACCTGCTCTGTGTTTATAACCACAGAAGAAGAAGACACTAACCTGCTCTGTGTTTATAACCACAGAAGAAGACACTAACCTGCTGTTTATAACCACAGAAGAAGACACTAACCTGCTCTGTGTTTATAACCACAGAAGAAGAAGACACTAACCTGCTCTGTGTTTATAACCACAGAAGAAGAAGACACTAACCTGCTCTGTGTAACCTGAGCTGAGGGTTGTAAACAGCGTCCAGTAGTTTCCGTTGTCGCTCGTTCTCCTCTTTTGAGCGACAAAGTTGCTCCTCGTACTCTGCTATCGTTCTTTCAAACAGCCCAAATATCTCTTCAGCAGCCGCAGTTAGTCGCTGCTTCACCAACGCTCTCAGCATTTGGACTTTACACATCTTCACACTTTAAAAACACAACAAAGACACTCTGCTAACAGACGTTTCTGCTCGACGCCATCTTCTTCAAACGTTGTCAAGTTAGCCACAGGAAAGAATAGAGCTTCCGGGGCAGCTCAGCTGCTCTCCTTCAAAATAAAAGTCCAGATTACAGGTTTACCCAGAGAAACACACAGGAAGTAAGGGAATTAAATGTTTGTAATTGTAAATCCTAATCTATCTATCTAAATATGATAATGAAGGGTTTTAATTATACTTTTTAAATCATAAAGTCAAGGCTTTTTTAAATGTCAGACACTCTTGATTATTTAAGGACTGTTGTTTACCTACCAGAGGAGGGGTGTGACTTCTACTTCTTTTTTTAAAATTCAATTCTTTGAACCCACAATTTTTGCAAATCACAGTTCGTCTTTTGTTGACCACCCCGTTCACATAGACTCACCACCCTGAGTCTATGTGAACGTAATTATCTTATCTTATTTTGCCCTAAACTAGTATTATCATTATTATTATCATCATTATTATTATTATTACACTGACCTTAAACTAGTTTTTACTTAATTTTCTCTTTTTCAGCCTTTTTTTTAGTCTACGAAAATTCAAAATGTTCACCACTATATATTTCAATCGTTCAATAAAACTTAAAAACTCTTTTAAAATACGTATTCAATGTTTTTATGCTCATATGACAGAGAATTTAATGCTCAAACAAAAAAAAGTTATGTTAAACTGACATCAAATTCCTGTCAGGCGAGGTGTGTGACACATTTGTGTCTGCTGTACCAAAAACTTTTATGTTATTGTGTTAAACTAAAAGTTTTGAGTGCAAGCTGTTTAAAAAGAAAAATTACGTTGAGTGAGCATACTGGGGTTTACAGTGTGGTCCCAACTTAATGTTGCCACTGCAATGAGGCTGTAAAGCCGTGTTCATTGTGATGACATTCTCATTAATCTCATTTAGCCACTTGTTAGCAACCATCTTTTATAAGACACTTAAAAACTTCTAAATTCTCAGTTGGGTATTTACTGATATATTTTATGTCGTAGAACAAAACGTGTGTGTTAACCACTGACCTTATTTCAGACATCTAACCAAAAACGAGGAAACAGGAAGTGCTTACATGCTAACTTATTTCCAGGTGTTAATACTCATTACTTAGATATGCAGACTTAGGAGCAGAAGCTGAGCAGCGTGGATGGAAGACTAGGATTTGTCCAGTGGAAGTGGGGTGTAGGGGATTCATAGCAAGATCAGCTGTCTCGCTCCTGGGGAAACTTGGAGTGCGGGGACAGAGTTTGAGGAAGACAGTGAAGGAAATGTCAGATGAAGCAGGTAGAGCAAGCCAATGGATCTATAAGAGAAGAAATAATGTCAGTTGGGGGCCAGCAGGGGGAACTACTAAGCAGGGTACATAACTCCTTGAGATCAGGTGAAGAGATCCACTTCCTCTCAGGAGGAAATCCAGGAAGAGGAAGGTTATTTAAGTGTGGGAGTGGCCTATTTGAATCCCTTTTGTTTGAAGGAAGGGAAGGAAGGCTTTTATAAAGTAATGTTTAAGTTGATGTAATGTTTTAATTTGTATGTATTTTGTGTTGATTTTGAGTGTGTTCTGATATTTTATGCTGTAAAGCACTTCGTTATTTATATTGAAAAGTGCTATACAAATAAAGTTATTATTATTATTTTGTTTGAGACCATGCTGCAAAGTGAGTGTGTTTGCTGATCCTATGAGTTCATATATGTCCTTTAACTTTAGCTTATATTGTAGTTATGCTATGTAGCGTGTGAAAAAGAGTATGGTGAATGTGCAAGGAAAGATAGTATCAGCCCTGTCTCTACCTGGAGCTCGCACGTACGCAGCCTGGGTTTGGTTGGAGGTGGCAGTGCTGTTTGGGCTGAGAAAGCCATGTGTAAGTGAGGTAAAGGAGGTTATTGGGTTGGTGCGGGGAGCAGTGAGACCTGGCATTAGGGGAGTGTCTCTGGGACACCAGAGATCACTGTCTAGCCTCCTGGAGGTGTCGTGGGACCAACTAGACGAAACACTGGTGAAAGGAGGTTCCCACCCGATGACCCCAAAGACATGCTAATTATCACTGCTCACTGGTCTGTATAGTTAAGCCTTGCCATAATAGCTTATCATAGGGCTTAGGAGGTTATTCACTGAGTGCTGATCTTTTCTCTAGAGCACACACTTCTTGTGTTTATTTGAACACCACTCTGTATATGACATATAATCTGGGCCAGGATTGTCTGCACATGGCTCTCACCTCAGATTTCACAAGTAAACGTGAAGCTGGCTGAGCTGAGATGGTGGTAGCTAGCAGAGACAACAGAGGGCTCATGGTATGCTGCTCGCAGTGCCCCTTTATATTCTGATGGTAAATTCATCTATAATAATACATTACATAACTTCAGTATCCCACTGATTTGGTTGTAGCCAGGTGTGCAAACAGATGCCTGCTACTGGTCATCACCTGAGCCCCATCCTCCATGTTTACACAATCAATATTTGTTTTTATCTCACTAAACAAAGTACTGTGTCATTCCCATTTTAAAAGAAGAAGCAACATTTTTAAATATGTATTTCAAAGTTGTATCATTTTATTCAGGGTGGGGTTACAAAAAAAATAAATTGAAAATGTACGCTTATTAACACAAGTTATACAAATAACAAACAATGAGAAATATGAAATGATGCAAAAAATAATCAAAGGACATAGGTTTAATTTTCATCAACACTGGCGAGACACATGAGGCAAACAAATATTTGTTGCATTGCTTTGTCAGCATAGCGCAGTCACTTTGCTAAGCCAAAGTGTAAACAAAGGTTTTACGTAAAAAATATAAAGTTCCTTATGGCTGTATACATACATACATACATACGTACATACCATAAAAATTAAATGAAAAGCCCAATCTCTTTTACTAGCCCGATGTAGCTACATTTTCACAAGTAAAGGCCTGTCTCAAATAGAGGCCTGGTCACAAAGTACGATTAAAACAGACAATGAAAACAACAATTTTTAAAAGAATTGATTAAAAACTCTTAAACGTATAAAAACTAAGGAAATAAAAGACACTTTAAATGAATGTCAAACTCAAGTAAAATACAGAAAGAATCTCTGATATGTTTACAGACTGTACCGTAAAAATTCTATTAGTAGCCGGGGCGATTATTTGCTTAAATCCCTGAACTCACTAGGCCAATGATTGGGAAAGGCCTTTAATTCCTTTCACACAAAACTGTTGAGGACCCTAACGGACTAAAGGAATATGAGTAACTTACTGGGTAATCAAGGAATGGGCACAGGATTCGAGGTAGTAACAAAATGCTTTTTTTACATCCTGAAGAACTTCTATAAAAATGACTTGCTTTGCAACCGGACCAGGCCTTTAATTGAGACAGGCCTTTATTTGTCAAAAGTTGTAGCTTTTATCTGAAGTTTCATCAACTATTTTTTTTAATTTTCATCGACTGAAATATCTTAAATTTTCCTGAACAAAAATTTTAAATTTTTTAATTTGGCCAACTAAAACATTTTGATTATTTCTCAACTAAAAATTTTGAATTTTCATCAAATAAAATATTTAGATTTTTCGTCACCTTAAAAGTTTCAGAATTTTTGTCAACTACAGTTTGTGAAGACTAAAACATTTTCAATATTCTTTGACTAAAATTTCTGAATTTTCATCAACTAAATGTTTTGATTTTTCATTTACTAAACCATTCTAAATTTTCATTGACTAAAGCATTTTGAACTTTAATTAAGCCGACTAAGGCGTTTAGAATTTTTGGCAACTAAAATTTTGAATTTTTGTCGACTAAAATATATTGAAATTTTTTAGGGCTAATCTAAAAAATTGGAAGCTTTGAAGCTTTGAAGCTTTGTTCGATGGCACGGATTAGTTCGATTGTGAAAAACAAAATTCGAACATTCTGCCTTTTGTTTCCCTGTTTTTTGGGGGACCTTGAACGCAACACTAACCCCACTCTTGTCTGTGGATATTCTCATTCATCCAGGTCATAGTTATCTCAAGGCAATTCAATCGAACGCAACTGGACTTGGTTTTGTCTTATAAGACGTTTCACCTCTTATCCAAGAGGCTTCATCAGTTCATGCTTGTCTGACTAGGCTGGAACTAGTCTGACAAACTGGTGTGGAAGCACCCAGGTATTTAACCTCTGTGGAGGTCTTCACAAGGTCAATGATATCACTGGTTCGTTAGTGCTCCAATGGTGTGTCAATGACAGTCGTTGAAACTACAAATACAATGGCAATTTTTACAGACAGAAACATGGCTGTGCCATGGGCTCACCGATATCTCCCACTGTGGCTAACCTGTACATGGAGGATGTAGAATACAAAGCCTTGAACTCCTTTGAGGGAACAGCACCGAGCCACTGGTTCAGATATGTGGATGACACATGGGTTAAAGGGCCAGTGTGTAATATTTGGCATGGTTTATTGTCAATCTGAATCTGAATCTGAATATTCTACTCATTAATATGTTTATACAAGTATATGATCGCTATAAAATAAAATTTGTTTGGTTTTCATAGCCTTATAATTATGCGTTTCGCGTGTATAAATGAACCAACGAAGACAGCGGAAGGAAGGAAGAAGGAGGAGGAAACAGCAGAGAGTGTTAGTAGTTCGTCGATAGAGAGTAGTGAAAAGTTTTTTTAGTTATAAAGTTTGCGAATGGACCACACTTACCACGCAACAGGAGAGAATGAACCCGAACCGTCATCTGCGAGGAAAAGAAGACACAACTTCACTCCTTGTGATGCACTCTCTGCGGCGCTTTTCCTCCTGATGATATATCTCCCCAACGATGGCAGCAGTAGCACCGAATCCCATTCTGTGCATTCAGCCTCTCTTCTCGCCCGCTCAGCATCAAACACATGGAGTTCCTCATCTGTAAGCTCCAGCTCAAACAGGTATGGCTCTGGGTCTGTGTCCGCTACAAGAAACTCTTCAAAATCACGTTCAAAGTCGTCCATTGCAACTACTATAGTCCGGAGATATTGCTAGGCTAAATAAACAGCTGAGCTCTGTTTGCCGGCTACGCTGTCAGTCAGTGTGCGGGCTGGAGATTGGTGGAGCAGAGAGGGGAGGGGGGTCCCCACTCAGTATGGTAAACGAGTATGTGTGTATGAAGTGTGTCTGTTAGCTAGAAGAGTCAGAGTTTGGGACGGAGTGGAGTGTTACCGGAGTTTCTGGAGTGCTCAAATAAACTGGCCTTTTTCTTGAACGCTCCTCTGGTCTCCTGCTTGTGAGGGATTCATTACAATATCGTAACATGGTTTAGATTTCTAAATAAACATTCACCTCGTCGCTAGATAGACCTACTCCTGAAAAATTTGTGCGCAAGGCTTTTTGTCCCTACGAGGCCGCCGTCATTTACCCGACGGGAGGGGTGAGCGAGTGAGCCCTGCAATCTAGAATTTGACCACTGATGTCACTGTTTTCAACCCATTTTACACACTGGCCCTTTAAAATCAAAACTCAAGAGGTACAAGCTTTCACTGAACACATCGATTCAGTGGACAGAAACATCAAGTTCACAAAAGAAGATGTTAAGGAGAATAGTTTGCCCTTCTTGGATTGTGACGTGCACATTACAGAGGACAGAGGCCTCCACATTGGGGTATACAGGAAACCCACTCACACAGACCAATACTTACTGTTCGATTCTCACCACCCACTGGAACACAAGCTAGGTGTTATCAGGACCCTACAACACAGAGCTGATAACGTACCTACCAGCACTCAGGCCCAAGGGAAAGAGCATGAACATCTGAGGGAGGCTCTAAAAACTTGTGGTTACCCCAGTTGGACATTTGTGAAATCAGCAGCCTGTTCCAGAAAAAACAAGCACAATAACATTGTCATCCCCTGTGTGTCTGGGTTATCTGAAAAACTCAGGAGAATTTTCAGCAAACACCACATCCCTGTGTATTTCAAACCCAGTAACACACTCAGACAAAGACTGGTACATCCAAAAGACCGTACACCACACACCCAGAAGAGCAACCTAGTGTACGCTGTCCAGTGCAGTGAGGAATGCCCAGACTTGTACATTGGTGAAACAAAACAACCACTAAACAAACGCATGGCCCAACACAGAAGGGCTAACTCGTCAGGGCAAGACTCAGCTGTCTACTTACACCTCAAGGAGAAAGTACGCTCCTTCGAAGACAGCAATGTGCACATTTTGGACAGGCAAGACCGATGGTTTGAAAGAGGTGTAAAAGAAGCCATCTATGTGAAATTGGAAAAGCCATCTCTCAACAGAGGAGGAGGTCTGCAACACTACCTATCCCCCACGTATAATGCTGTGCTTTCATCCTTGCCCAGGAGGTTTAACAGCTTAACCTCTAAAAACAATGGTCGTTCAAAAATGGCCTCACGTGACTCTAACGACTCCAATTGCAGCATTGCAGCAGGAGTTTCAACGACTGTTGTTGACACACCATTGGAGCACTAACAAACCAGTGACATCATTGACCTTGTGAAGACCTCCCCAGAGGTTAAATACCTGGGTGCTTCCACACCAGTTTGTCAGACTAGTTCCAGCCTAGTCAGACAAGCATGAACTGATGAAGCCTCTTGGATAAGAGGTGATACGTCTTCTAAGACAAAACCAAGTCCAGTTGCGTTCCATTCAATTGCGTTGAGACTAACCCCACTCGCCTACTTTTTGTGTGTGCAATTTTAATCATGCCGTCTGTTCACAGTTGTTTTTTTTTGTGTTTTTAATTGATTGATTGATTGATTGATTAATTGTTTTTGGTTGGTTGACAAATAAAGGCCGGCCCCATTAGGCGGAGTAAAGAAGTCATCTGGTCTGATTGTTGCATGAATTGCCTAAAAAAGTTTTACAGTAAATCAGAGAACAGGGATATTATTGCCTCGGGTTATTTGAAATGGACAAAGATATTCTTTACTGGTGAGTTAAGGGAGAAAAGCTATCATGTAATTAAAAAAGAAAACATTTCCGACAAGGAAATATAAAGCCTGATGTGCAATGAATGGAGACCTATTATCCTGCTTGAACGGTCCGCTGCGCTCTGAGTCTGGTGTCAGTAACACATGCTGCTCTGAGTCGCGCATCTGTCTGCTTGCGCTGCAGTGCGCGCCGAGAGTTTTAATTTTTAGTGTTAAATCAAAAGTTAAACACTACTTATCAGCAACCAGAAGTGTTTTTTCGTTTGTGAATATTTTTATCTTAATTCTAGGGTTGCAAGAAACTACCTTTTCGCCATAATTTTTAAGTTATTAACTTTTTTGGACTTTTTTTTTCGCTTTTATTTGTTAACATGTGTAGCCACACCAGGCTTGTAAGAGAGACTGGCGTTTAATTGGGACTAGGCTTTTAATTGAAGTCTTATGGTATGTGGTGTACATTACGCACCGCTAGAGCTCAGAAGTATCTGATTTGAGACTCAACATCCTGATCATGCGCTGCCATATTTGGAGAAGAATCACAGAGACAAGTTTTTGGTGTCTTGAACAATTTTCACCACGATTGGGATTTTGGCAGAAGACCATGCACATTGATCCAAGTACAGTGATGTGCATTCAAACGACCATCGACACAGTTTGTTCTGGTGTCAGAAGTGTTCAGAAACACGACACCTGAATCACTTCCCACCTCGGTGGACTCCCAGATGTTTTGTCAGACCTCCCTTTTGTCTTAAACTTTTCTGACCCTCGACACACTGATGGTTCCTGAGCTGATACAGCCACGTGAATCTTTGGTTGCAGATGCTGCAGCTGTATCTTTTCTCTCCGGTGTGGACTCTGATGTGCGTTTGTAAATTCCCACTCTGCGTGAACGACTTCTGACAAAAGGGGCAGCTGAAGGGTTTCTCTTCCGTGTGTGACCTCATGTGTTGGACTAAGTTATCCTTGCGGTGGAATCCTTTACCGCACACTGAGCAGACGAATGGTTTCTCTCCAGTGTGGGTTCTGATGTGGATCTTCAGACTCCCCTTGGAGCCGAATCCTTTCCCACACTCTGGGCAGGTAAACGGTTTCTCACCAGTTCTTCGTGCCAAATCACGGACAGGAAGCTTATCATTTTTCAGAGGGTTTAAACCTGACTGAGGTTCTCTGGCCTCAGTCCAACCGTCATCGAATTCAACCTTTATTTTAGATGACACTCCGTTTTGGTGATCAGTTTCTGGTCTTTGGTCATGTGGGCGTGAGTTCTTGACTGATTCTGGTGCTGTTTTCAGCTGTTTAGTCCGTCTTTGTTGAATCTGTGATGACTGACGACCGATGCATTTATGTTTCTTAATCTGCAACCGCCAGGCGAATCTTTTGTGACAAACGCCACAGCTGAATCGTTTCTCTCCAGTGTGGATCCTCATGTGCTGCGTCACGTTTGTTCTCTTTGAAAATGTTTTACCGCAAACCGAACAACTGAACGGCTTCTCTTCCGCACGAGTTCTCGGGCTTCTCTTATCCGATCTTTTCCCGCACTCGGAGCAACTTAATGTCTTCTTGTCAGTTCTGCGTCTTTCGTCGCTGATGGGAGCTTCGTCAGTTTTCAGGGACTTTAAACTCGACAGACGTTCTTTGGTGTCCTTCCAAAAATCACTATCAACACTATCGACACTATCATCAGTATCCAAGTTCCTGGTTGGTTCTTGTCCTCCACAGTCGTCACCATCATCTTCTGTTTTAATCTGTCGAGTCAAGCTGCTGGATGGAGGCTCCGCCTCTTTGTTCTCCTCCGTTTGACGAAGCTGCGACAACTGACAATCTACGCACTTGTGTCTTTTGACTTGTCGACGACGGACGAACGTTCTGTTAAAATACCTCCGGCTGTAGATTCTGTCCTTCGAGTGGACCTCCATGTGTTTAGTCAGGTATCGTCTCCACGCAAATTCCTGACTACAGATCGGGCAACTGAACTGGGTCTGTATCGTGTGGACCCTCATGTGTTGGACTAAAGCCTCACTGTCGCTGAAGTCAGCACTACACACCGAGCAGTGGAACGGTTTCTCTCCTGGGTGGTACTTCCTGTGTGTCAGCAGAGGGTCTTCAGATGGTTCGTGACACTCGGAGCAGCCGAACGGTTCCATGTCTAATTTTGACCGAGGTTCTCCAGTCTCTGTCCAATCATCACTGTCATCAGTCTCAGCTTCGGAAGGGTCTCCATCAGTATCTGCATTGGAGTTCCTGGCTGGTTCTGGCCCTAGACAGTTCTCTCCATCAGATTCTTGTTTCATCAGTTCGGTTTGAGTTTGATGACAAATGTACAGGTGGACTCTGAACTGATTATACCGGTTAAATCTTTCGCCACAGATGCTGCAGCTGTGCCGTTCGTCCACCGTGTGGATCCTCATGTGTCTCTGCAAACTTCCAATCACCGTGAAAGACTTCTGACACACCAAGCAGCTGAACGGTTTCTCTCCAGTATGAGTCGTCTGGTGCGTCCTCAGGTAGTCCTTGCGGCCAAATCTTTTACCGCACTCAGAGCAGCCAAACGGCTTCTCACCGGTGTGGATTTTCATGTGCGACTGTAAACTTCCGCTCTGGGTGAAAGATTTCTGACAAACCGAGCAGCTGAACGGCTTCTCTCCGGTGTGAGTTCTCATGTGTTTTTTCAGGTCCCCCCTAAGGCCGAATCCTTTGCTGCACTCGGAGCAGCTGTATGGTTTTCCACCAGCGCTAACGGAAACATCATTGTTCTTCAGAAAGTTTAAACCTGACTGTGGTTCTCTGGTCTCCTTCCAAAAGTCACTGTCGTCAGTCTCAGGTTCGGAAGAGTCTCTGGGCACTGGTTCTGGTCTGCCACAGTCCTCTCCATCAGCTTGTGTTTGATGAAGCTGTGAAGACTGAGGTTTCTCTTCATCATCTTCACTCTTCACAGGGACAGGAGTGAATGGAAAATGCTCGCCCTCCTGACTGATCCTGAGTTCCTCCTGTTCCTCCTTAATTCGTAAGGGCTCTGGGTCCTCCTGGTCCACACTGGAGCTCCACTCCTGCTGCTCCTCTTTAACAGCAATCACCTTTTTGTTGTCTGAAGGTGAAGCTGAAACAAAGACAGACAGCTCTTAAAGGAAACCCAGAAACATTTGGTAACGGACCTTGATAACGACAAAGTTGAGTTGGCTGAGAGGGTTCCAGTCGTGGAAGGTTACCAATTTTACTCAAGTACTGCACTTAAGGAGAATTCTGAGGTACTTGTACTTTACTATTTTCATTTCTGGTTCTTTATACTTCTACTGTACTACATCTCTGTAGGACTGCGTACTTTCACCGGCATAATATCACAAAAACTTGGAAATCCTGTCTCAAAAGGACGCACAAAAATGAGTGCTCGCATTTATTACTTCTAGGATGGATTACTGCAATTCCAATTTGCTGCGTCAATTCTCAGACTTTCCAGCTGACAGGGACTGACTCTTATAGTTAGGGCTGGCTCAGGCTTGCCTTGGACCAGCTGACATTCATGTCCTTTTACTACATATCACTAACTCAGTTCCTTCCCAGAAGCCTTTGTGCCCCCTCTTTGTTACACTGGAGCACAGCACAGCCAAGACTGCACTGGGACCCCCTTCTTCTACACCAGGCTCATCCACAATGGACAACTGTCTGCTAACAGGCAGCACAAAGCAACTGTTCCCTCCATTCATGAACTAATTATAGTTAAGACTGGCTCTTAGAGGCAGGGCTGACTCTGACATAATGAAAGAAATAAAAAGTTAACATACAACCCTGCTATATATTTTTTATAAATAAATAAATAAATAAATAAATAAATAAATAAAAAGTTAATATACAATCCTGCCATATTTTTTTTCATAAATAAATAAATGAATTAAAAGTTAAAACACAACCCTATTTATTTTTTAAAGTAAATAAATAATAAAATAAATAAGTTAATATACAGCCCTGCTATTTATTTTCTTAAACGTCACATTAACCGGAACCCAGTCCCAGCTTCTTTCAACCCAGTCACAGTAAAGATAAAACACGTTACCTTCGGGAGCTAGCTGTGGCTAACAGGCTAACGTTAGCTTTAGCACCATTAGCAGAGTGGCAGAAAGGAAACAAACCTTCTCCTCGCGGCTTCGCTTCCGGGTTTAGAACCACCTCCAGCTGTTTCCGGTGTCGGTCCATCTCTGATTAACGAACGAACATCGGTGTTTGTGCCGTTATTTGATGCAACTAACGGCTTCTCTCCGCTCACTGCTCCCGGTGTTAAGGCCGGAAACACGTCGACGATCACTTCCGGGGGACGGATCTCACGATAAAATCCTCTTTAATTTATTTTAATGTCCTCACTAAGAAAAAAACCAATATTTTTTTCTTTTTTTGAGGCAAAAATATCAAAAACTCAATGTTTATTTAATTTAATCTATTTTAATCTAATTTATTTCACACAGAAAGAAAACGCTATTATATTGTAATATGCCAGAGTACCAATATATGTCAGAATCAGAATCAGCTTCATTTGCCAAGTACGTGTGTCTGACTCCAGTAGACTTGCTCTCAATGTACCAGAATTGACATAAGGACTCAAAATTTAGTAAAGAGATGGAATATACAGAAATATACAATATACAAAAAACATAAAAATATACATCAAATATAAAACATAATAAATTTATTAATATGGAATCAGTGGTATTAGCAGTATCAGTATTATTTCCATATATTTCTTTAAATATATTTGCCATTACAGTACTTTAAAAACATCTCAAAAATTAGGAAAAAAATCATACTAATTTAATTATTAATTTGTATTTATATTACATATTTAGATAGGTTTATATTTGTAAGACAGATTTTTGCTAATTAAGTTGTATATTTATTAAAGTCTAAGCTTTTATCTGTACACTGAAAATTGCTTTTACATTATGCTTTTCATTATTTGTAATATTACTGTATTTCTGTCTGCTTCTTTGTATAGTCACATCATTTTTACATGTTTAGAATAAATATAATTTTTCATCAAATATATATAGTGCAATAAAATTAAATGTATGGCATCAACAACAGCTGATATTCATTCTTTTCAATTTTTGAGACAAATGGTAAATGTATTATTTTAGCATCACTACCTTTAGACGTAGCAGTCACTATAGTCTGTCTTATTAAAAATATATAAAATTATTTCCACATATATATTTATAGAATGGAGAACATTAAATGTATCATTTAACAACACTGAACAGTCAGAAGTAGAGTTGCAACAGTATGAGATTTTCACAGTACTCTTTTACTTCTATTACTCCTGTTGTTATTCTATTAATTACTGGTTTTTGCTTTTGCTCCTTGAAAACACCTCTTATCTTGTTTAGTTTAAATATTTTGCAGGATATTCTATAGTCTGTTGTTTTAAAAACTGGGCGCAGTGAGTGACCATGACCCACTGGTTGTTCTGGCTTTCACTGTGAATGTTAAACTGTTGTTACTGTAATGTGAAGCATTCTCTGGCACAAGAATTTCCCTTGGGATAAACAAAGTTCTATTGAGCTGAATTGTATTAAACTAAAGTTTAATTAAATTGAATTGAATTAAAGTTAAATTAAAGTTAAATTAAACAGAAAATGAATTCAACTGAATTGAATTAAGTTGAATTTAATCATATTAAACTGGATTACATTAAATTACATTAAACTGAATTAAATTGAGTTGAATGAAATTAATTTGAATTAAATCAAATTAAATTAAAATAAATTAAATCAAATTAAATTCAATTAAATATCGCAGTATACCTTGAAACCAGTATGTAGCTGCATTCATGTGTTTTTAACTTGTACCAAACAGTCAGTTTTAATGACATTAGCTTAGCATCACTACCTTTACCATAAAAGGACAAATTAAGTGTTTTTGTGGAGCATGTTTTTGAAGAAATTATTCAGCCTTTATTAAACTTTTTATTCTTGTATAAAGTTGATAGAACATGGTGATGAAAATCCCTCCACGCAGAGTGTTCATGTCTGGAGGGACATTTTCTTTTAGGTTACTAACTTTCTGTTAAGACACAGCGACATCTAGTGGATTTTTTTATCATAATATACGATGAATGCTAGAAAGAAAAAAGTACAATTTACATATTGGATTTTGATACGGATTTCTTCACTTTAAGTATATTTTGATTTTAATACTTCTGTATTTTTAATTGATTTTAAATGCAGGACTTTAACCTGTAACAGTTTTTCTACACTGTGGTGCGAATATTTTTACTTAGTACTTCTTCTACCACCAACGTTCTGTTGTAGCGACAAACCGTCATTATTTTATAAAGTGATAGATTTTAAGACTGTCTCTGATTATTTGGACTACAGCTACAGAATAAAAGTACAAAAGTATCAGCATAAAAAAAAAACGTATTCAATATCAGTTATGTCTGCAACAACATTTCACCATGAACAGGAACATTTAAAGAAACAAAAACATTGAGTTTGGATTCACATTTTATTAACTCAAGCTAATTTCCAAGTAAAATAAAGTTGATAAAATATTTGTCAGAATTCAGCTATTTGATTTGAATTTATGATTAAAGTACAACAAGTTCAGAACAATAAGACCTGAGATCAATCTGAATGTTTAAAGTGTTACACTGCTCATGAATTATGTTGACAGTGAAATTCAGACACCGAACATCTTCCATCATCGACCTTCCCGGTGATCTGGTATGATGAGGGTTAGGAACAGAGACAGACAGGAAGTTCCCCAAGAAAAGTCCGAGTATGAGTTTTGTCATCTGCGGAAGAAGAATGATAAACCATGCAAGTCGTCCTCTGTAGTTTTAAGAGGGTTCAGTAGTGGTGTGACAGGACATGTATTCATTCTGAACTGTTGGGTACAGGACATTCGGTTTGGTGCATCACATGTTCATCACATGCTTTTGAAAGCACTGGTTTCTGTTTATCGGCTGCAGCATGTTAGTCAACTTAACCCCGTAAACGATTTGTGTTTAAATGTGTGCCACCATCATTCAGCCAAAATCGGATTTATCTGTTGAATCACTTAATACATTTCATTTATGTCAGCGTTACTCGAATGTGTTGATCAGCGGAACGAGACAAAAACAGACCAGAGGGAGAGGCCTTCTCCTCGATGCATTCTTATTCAAATTTATCGCTGCTTTGTCCGTGTACCTACACGTCAAAATGTGATGCTCTGGGTAGCCTCCTGCATCAGTTTTGGACATTCTAGAACGCCGTGTCAATTTACGCTTGTCACATGCATTGTGTCATTTCAAAATACACTTCCATTTTCACAGGAAACGTACACTTTTGGCAAAACACAGTTTTTAGGTTTACTGCCTTAAGTTTCGGAACAAAAGCATGTGGTTAGGTTTGGATACACATGGTGGTTTGTCTTAAAATTCACACGGTAAATGAACAGCTGACTACCGGGTAAAAGTCTGGAGTTTGTTGGACCCATCCACCTTATACGGATGTTCTCGCTCTTTACATAACTGTATATGCTGGCGGCGTTACAAACTGCCGTCCGATGCATATACCACTCAGTACGTTTCCAATTAATGCAAAGTTACAGAGGTTAGGTTTAGGAAAAGAAACAGAGTGAGGACGTACCTTACAATGACTTAAAGTTCCAAACACATGACTCCAGGGGAAAGTCCGTTTTTTGTGACCCATCAATCACTCCAATTTGCCTCTTTACAAGCGCTAGGTACTGGTTCCTTGTTTACTGTCGTCAGCTCATTGGTCATGTGATCACAGCCTTTCAAAATTTGTGGGATACATACAAATTTGGGTACGCTGTTTTTTGTAGGAAAACGTACTAAAAAATCTGTGACAACAGACTGCGGAAAAAATAATTCAATTGGCATAAATTTTACGTTGTGCGGTCCACACTTGACACAACAGCAACATAACGAATGCTTAGTGTGTATTCTCTAGCGCCACATGGTGGACACTGGAAGTGGTACAAAACTGCAATACGTCACTTCCAGCTCCATGCACGAAATGAGAGAAGCATAGAGCTACAACGCCAAACAAAAAATACAACAAAAAATGGTCGGACTCAGGTAATAATGTGAAATGTTTCCCGTTATAACAAGATGGTTTTCACATTTTATGCACCAAATTTGTACATATCCCACATATTTTGTAAGGCTGTGATCATGTTAACAATGCGCTGATGGCAGTAAGCAAGGAAACAGTCCTGAGCACTTGTAAGGAGGCAGGTTGGGGTGGTGGATGGGACTTTCCCCTAAAGTCAGGTGTTTGGATCTGTGAAAACTTTGAGTCATTTTAAGATGCGTGGCACCATGTTTCTTTTCCTAAAACTAACCTCCGTAACTTTACGTTACTTACATAGGACATAGAGGACATAACATCATTTGTGGAGTGCAAATTCATAAGATATTAGGGCTGTCAACCAATATTCTAAATTCGAATTTTAAAAAAAAAATGGACCTTCGAATGTGAAAATTGATATTCGATTGTGGAGAGAAAAAAAACACCACCACAGCTGTCCTCTTTGCGAGTGTGCGTTGGCCTGGGCCGCTGCACTGAATGCACTGCATAAACGCCAGGGCCACACCGCCCGCAGAAGTGCTGCTGGTCGACAAGAGGTTCTGCTCCCAGCTGTTGTCTCCGTCACCTCCCGGCTTGACACATTCGCTCGCGGCTCGCGCAGAAAATAGACCAGACGCCGAAACGGAGCTGCGCTGCGCGGCGCAGCCGGTGTGGATGACACAATCGGTTAACATGGGCGGTGTGGCCATGGGTCAGAGAAGGGGGGCGAGCGAAAGGTCCGTGGTCGTTTATAACGTAATGTTATAGATAATTGTTTTATGTGTTTTAATGTGTAGGTATGTAAATGTTTTCAAAGACGTTTATGTTGAAATAAAAATATCTACAGGTAGTTACGTTTCCTTGTATTAATACATTTACAAGTATGTTTCCTTGTATTAGCTTGCCCTCTTGTGGACATAATGCGAAAAAAAAAAATTCGAATGGTTCGAACCTATGAGTTATTTTTAGAAGGAATATTCGAACGTCATTTTTGAGCAATTTTGACAGCCCTATAGGATATCATACGAACTGTTCTGTGAAAATACGCTGACAGACATCATTACATACTGCCGTTATTTATCAAGCATTTCATTAAATTTTGCTCAATGAAAACATAATGTTCTAGCGTTCAAACTCACGCAAGTAATGTGACGCGAAAATTTGCACCGTGTTTAGTGTGAACACAAAATTATGTTGTTATGTGCGCTGCTTACTTTGCATCATTTGGGTTGTCACCACTGCGTCACCTGGCATGAATTTGTGCCTAATCATGACCGTGGTGCAATGGACACTAGACTGACACAAATGATGCAAATGAAGCAGCATGACTGAAGCAAGTAGCGTGATTTCTTGTCATGCGCTTATCTGCGTGAGTAGAAAAATCTAAATTTGAGTGACCAATTCGCTCCACGATAGCCAATCAGCATTGAGATCCTCCGGGGACCTATGACGCCAAGGACGTACTGGTGGAAGTTCATTCATCATTTCACATACGTGTGACATGAGTCAACACAAAATATTCTAATGTTCAAACATGCAAAAGTCGAAATTTTGTCCCTGTCCTACATGGTTTCTCTCCGATGCAAATCTTCCTGCGAGGACTCACCAACACACTGATGGTATTTCAGCTCCGTATACCAGGCAAAACCTCTGTCGCACACACTACAGCTGTACTTTGTCTCCTCGGTGTGGACGACCATGTGTGACTGCATACTCGCCTTATGTGCATATTTTTTACCACACACTGGGCAGGGGAAAGGCTTCTCTCCGGTATGAGTCCTCATGTGGATCTCCAGGTGGGACCTGTAGAGACATTTGAGACCACAAACGGGACAGAAGAACGCCTTCTCTCCCGTGTGGTACTTCATGTGGTTCTTCAAGTTGCAGTCGTGGAGGAATCTTTTCCCACACTCGGGGCAGCTGTGCGCTCTCCTCAGAGCATTATAACCTGGGTCACTTTGGGGAATCTCGCTGTCATTTGGAGAGTTCGAACCAGGCTGAGGTTTCATGTCATCTTTCCAGAAGTCGCTGTCAACGCTGTCGACACTGCCGTCGCTCTCGGATTCGGCCCTGACCTTTGACAACTTTGCACCTGATGGACCTTTTCTGGTCTCCTTCCAAAAGTCGCTATTGACGCTATCGTCAGTATCTGAGTTCTCGGCAGGTTCTGGTCTTCCACAGTCCTCTCCATCAGCTTGTGTTTGATGAAGCTGTGAAGACTGAGGTTTCTCCTCATCATCCTCAATCTTCACGGGGACAGAAGTGGGCAAGAACTTGGTGACATTAGCCTCCTCCAAACCATAAAGGTGTCCTCCCTCCAAGAGTTCCTCCTGCTCCTCTTTAATGTGTTGCGGCTCTTGGTTCTCCAGCATCCCCGTCTTGCCTGTACAAGCTACCATGTTTTGGCTCAGACTTCCTGAAAACGGTTTCCCTGCTTCGGGATTTCTGCTACAAATCTTCGGCCGGCGATTGTTAAAAATTTCATGACTCTGCAAGACTTGTGGTTTCAGACATCCGCTGTTCTCGTTCCAACAATCGCTGTCATCCGTCTCGGTCTCGGAGGAGTCTTCGGGCATATCATCAGTATCTGGTCGTAAATCTGGATCTGAGTTCCTGGCTGGTTCTGGTCCTCCACAGTCCTCTCCATCAGCTTGACCCTGATAACGGTCTGTGGATGACTGAGCGGCACATCGATGGTACTTCAGCTGATGATGCCAAAGGAAGTTTTGGTCGCAGTACCTGCAGCTGTAGATTCTCTCCTTTGTATGGACCTCCATGTGCTTCGTCAGGTATCGTCTCCATGCAAATTCTTTACCACACACCAGGCAAGTGAACTGTGTCTGTCTGGTGTGGATCCTCATGTGCTGGACTAAAGCCTCGCTGTCGATGAAGCCAGCGTTGCACACCGAACAGCAGAACGGTTTGTCTCCCCTGTGGCACATCATGTGAGAACGCAAGTTTTCACGCTTGGCGAACGTCCTGCCACAAACTGAGCAACCGAACGGTTTCAGACCCGTGTGGATCCTCATGGGAACCTGGAGATTGTGCTTACGGTTTGACCCTTTTCCGCACTGGGAGCTGATCAGTAATCTGTTGGCAGCATGAGGTTGAGGGGAGTCAGCAGCGCACTGGTGGCTCAGGAGCTGCGACTCCAGGGTGAATCTTTTCTCACATATGACACAACTGAGTAGCTTCTCTCCCGTGTGGACGGATATGTGTCTCGTCAGATGTCCTCCAGACGCAAAGCCTTTGCCGCAACTTAAGCAACTTAACGGTTTCCTGTTGGTTGGCAGAGTGTGACTGTCCTCAGATCGTTCATGAGACTCCAAGGAGCCAAACAGTTTCTTGTCTGTATTATTACTAACCGTTTCACCCACAGAGACATCAGTTTTCACGTTGTTCTGAGGCTGACCGCAAAAATTACTGCTGACAATGCCTGGTTTAGTTTCAGTTCTGTTATCAGAGCAGCTGAATGATTTCTCATAGGTATTATTACTTCCTGTTTGAGTCACAGTTTTGCCCTCAGTTTTCATATAGTTCTGAGGCGGTCTGCAAAAATCACTGCCGACCTCACCAAGTTTATTTTCAGCCTTGTTATCAGAGCAGCCATCATTTACAGAGACTTTTTTAGTCCTTCCGTAAGTAAACCCTGACTGATGCTGCCGGGTCTCTTTCCAAAACTCAATGTCAACATTGTCATCAGTTTTTGGAGATGGTCTGGTATCTTTATCAGTATCTGGTTGTGGATCTGAGCAGGCTGGTTCTGGTTCTCTACAGTCCTCTCCATTAATGCCGGCTCTCCTTCGCAGCAAGGACTCGCCGAGACACTTGTGTTTCTTGATCTGGAAATGCCAAAAGAACCTCCTGCTGCAAACACCGCAGCTGAACGGCTTCACGCCCGAGTGGACCGCCATGTGCTGCGACATGATCCCTCTTTGCGAGAATGTCTTACCGCACACAGAGCAGCTGAAGGGTTTCTCTCCTGTGTGGGTTCTCATGTGGATCTCCAGATGTGAACTGAACTGCCGTTTCTGTCCGCAGACGGAGCAGGTGAACAGCTTCTTCCCTTTGTGCATCCGCATGTGCATCACCAGGAGGTAGTTGTTGGGGAATGTGGCGTTGCACTCAGAGCAGTTCAATGGTGTCTTGTGTTCATCACCTCTGCGAAGGCGCGAATATTCACCGACGCACCTGTGGGCTTTGAGCTGCGAAGTCCGCCGGAATCTTTTGCCGCAGACGCCGCAGCTGAACGGTTTCACTCCTGTGTGGGTCGCCATGTGGTACGTCACGGCTCCTTTGTGTCGGAACATCTTACCGCAGATAGAGCAGCTGAAAGGTTTCTCTCCTGTATGGGTTTTCAGATGGTAGTCCAGACCCGGTTTCTGAGTGAACCTTTTACCGCACAAGGAGCAGCTGAACGGTTTCACTCCCGTGTGAGTTCTCATGTGCATGTTCAGGTTCCCCCTGTGTTTAAATGTTTTAGCACAAATAGAGCAGCGAAACGGTTTCCTGTCCCTCCAGTCTGTTTCAGTCTCAGCTTCAGAGGAGTCCGAAGTCTTGTCCTCAGAATCTGGATGTGAGTTCCTGTCTGGTCCTGGTGGTGGTCCTGGTCCTGGTCCTCCACAGTGGTGTCCCTCAGACTGAGGTTTCTCTTCATCATCTTCACTCTTCACAGGGACAGGAGTGAATGTGAACTTGGTGATATCAGCCTCCTCCAGCCCTTGAAGCTGCTCTCCCTCCTGACTGCTCCACAGTTCCTCCTCTTCCTCTTTAATGTGTGGGGGCTCTGGGTCCTCCTGGTCCACACTGGAGCTCCACTCCTGCTGCTCAGGGGGAACCTCTTCTTTAACCACCAACAGCTGCTGCTGGACCTCTGCACCAAACAGGAAACAGGAAACACACAAACACATTATAGAAAAACAGTTTCTATAAAAGTCGAGCTTGATGTCCACGTTTTCTTTTTGTGAACCACTTTTTATATGTTCAGTACCATCGTAGCTCAGCAGCTGTGACAAAATTCATTTATTATTTTGATTTTTTAGGTTTAAACAGTTCTCACCTGAAGATCTGATGCTAGCGCTAGCAGCTAGCCTCGTCGAGCCACACCTGACCAGGGGTTCAAACTGAGTCGGTCTACCTGTGACTAACTAACTCTTGTATGTTGTGTCCACAATTACACATAAAGTCAGGGCACGTGAGCAGCAGCGGTACCACACTCGGGAATCATGTGGTGATCTAACCCCCAATTCCAACCCCTGATGCTGAGTGCCAAGCAGGGAGGCAATGGGTCCCATTTTTATAGTCTTTGGTATGACCCGGCCGGGGATCGAACCCACGACCTCCCAGTCTCAGGGCAGACACTCTACCACTAGGTGATCGCTAAAATGCGATTAGACACATATTCCTGCTGGGCAGCCCAATGGACGCAGCGCTAATGACATGAAATATGCAAATTAAGCAGCACGAGTGAAGAGAGTGGTAAAATTTTGCATCACATGCTCATTCGTGACACTTTAAAAGTCTGGACTTCACTGACCGGCCAAACTAGGGATGCACCATATTGTTTTTTGCCGATATCCGGTATGTTGACATGTAACAACTCATTTGACCGATGACCAATACTGATATATCCACTTTTCCCACCTAATTTTAATGATCGTCAATCTCTTCTGTCGTGGAATTAACATCATTATACAGACTGTTACGGTGACGGCTCACCAGCAGATGGAGACAAGAAACACAATAAGAAAAAGTACGTAGGCTGATTCTGATGACGTTTCGATACTACCGTGCATCCCTGAGCCAAAAGAGAGTAAATCTGAGGTTGGAGTTTCAGTTTTGATGGCGAGCGTGTTTCCAATGCATGCATTGGAAAAATGCATTAACATGCATTTTGCAAAAATGCATTTACTCAGACACCACACTGCAGACAGTCATCGTGAACTGTTACTTTATTTACCTCATAAATCAGGACACACCGCTCCATGTGTCTGAAGACCAAAGTTTTGAAATTATTTTACTTTACAGAAGCGCAGCAGAAACCCAAAACAGGTTCTAAAGTAACAGTTCAGGTCATCTTCAGAAATTAAGGAGGTTTTCTTTATAATCAACCAAAAAGTGTCTGAAGTTAGCTGATCACCCAACTGACACCGCAGGGCGCCGTTAAACTATAACAGCAACCAACTGTGTATCATGCTGACATTAAAGGACAGTTTTTATCGTCAGTGTCTGACGCCGCAAGTCACTGCCCAAGCGCCAGATTTTGACGACTTCAGAATGAGAGTGGGTTGCCCAGGTGCTGGAGATTGTGCAGGAGCCAGGACACAAGTCACTGGTGTAATCAATCACTCTTTTACAGCATGTGGGGTCCCTTCATGTGTCGGCCAGAGAGGACAAACTTCACCTACAGTACAGGCCAAAAGTTTGGACACACCTTCTCATTCAATGCGTTTTCTTTATTTTCATGACTATTTACATTGTAGATTCTCACTGAAGGCATCAAAACTATGAATGAACACATGTGGAGTTATGTACTTAACAAAAAAAGGTGAAATAACTGAAAA